>NW_024386004.1:0-18289 GCF_016835505.1 Polypterus senegalus | reverse complement strand
CTATGTGGGAATTAAATGTGAAGTAAAAGGTGCCTGCTGTCCAGGATCATCAACCCCAAAGCTGGAGGTGTTCTGCTGTTTTTAAAACGTTGCACATCTGGACAGTGACTCACATAACTCTGCGATAGAAGGTGAGGATGAGTAGCCCTAAAAGGTCACCTACTAACCAGCCACTAGAATGAGTAAGAAATGATAATATGAGATTTATTATTAGGGAATTTAGATGAAGCTTTACTCCCGATACAGAGAGTCTCATATGGTGTTTTGCCTTTTGATGCACATGTGGAAAACCTCCCTGGTTGGGTGGATAGGCTCCAGGCTGGAGTAGGGATGGAAGGATGCAGTTGTTATTGCCACATGTGTCCAGTTCTAAGAGGCTGATTATAAGAGGATGGATTAGACCACCAGTACTGCAGAACAATTTAAAGACTTTGGTAAAAAGCTGAGGAGCAGTAATGACAAAGTGATGAGAAGTTCATCCTATGCCACACATAAGACTGAGGAGGATAGAGAGAGAGAGATAGAGAGATAGATAAAAAAGAAACGTCCCTTTTTCAGGACTGTGTATTTCAACAATAATGTTTTAAAAATCCAAATAACTTTACAGATCTTCATTGTAAAGGGTTTAAACAATGTTTTCCCTGCATGTTCAATTAACCATAATCAATTAATTAACAAGCACCTGTGGAATGGTCAAGACCTTAACAGCTTACAGAAAGTAGGCATTTAAGGTCACGTTTCTAAAAACGCAGGACACTAAAGAGACTTGTCTACCGACTGTGAAAAACACCCAAAGAAAGATGCCCAGGGTCCCTGCTCATCTGCGTGAACGTGCATTAAGCATGCTGCAGGGGGCATGAGGACTGCGGATGTGGCTAGGGCAATAAATTGCCATGTCCGCACTGTGAGACGCCTAAGACAGCGCTACAGGGAGACAGCAAGGACAGCTGATCATCCTCACAGTGGAAGAGCCCGGATCTCAATCCCATTGAGCACGTCTGGGTCCTGTTGGATCGCAGGGTGAGGGCTAGGGCCATTCCCCCCAGAAATGTCCAGGAACTTGCAGGTGCCTTGGTGGAAGAGTGGGGTAACATCTCACAGCAAGAACTGACAAATCTGGTCCAGTCCATGAGGAGGAGATGCACTGCAGTATTTCAAGCAGCTGGTGGCCACACCAGATACTGACTGGTACTTTTGATTTTGAGCTTCCCTTCATTCAGGGACACATTGTGAAACATTTTTAGTTTATGTCTTATGGTGTTGACTCTTTTAGTGTTCATACTAATATTTACACATTAAGTTTACTGAAAGTAAAAACAGTTGAAAGTCAGAGGACGTTTCTTTTTTTGCCGAGTATATGTGTGAAGAGTTCTGTCTCTACTGGATGAGAACTTTCACATAAATGAATCCTGGCAGAACTGGGCATCGGAGAGTGTGCTACCATAGACAGTCTGCCAGCTCATTACAGGGTCAGAGCTACACTAGTGATCACAATGGAGGCCAATTTGTTGTTTTGCCAATTAACCAAACTGAAATGCGAGGATGAGGTGGAAGATCTGAATAACTGTTACAAACCCACTGAGATACTGGAAGAAGGGGTAAACTCCACACGGAAAGTGTATCTGAGATTCAGCAGATGCCACCACTGGTCAACCTTACTGCCCTTTGTGATAAAATATTAAAGCTGAAGTAAATCATTTGGAGGTGTACGTTATGTAAACTCTGCACTCAGTCAAACAGTTGAGACCTTTAAGCTCTTTAGTCTAATAAAACTGAGAAATACCACAATGAACAAGAGAAGGCCATTACAACCTCCAGAATAAATCAAGAATATCCCATCTCTCCAAATGAGGTATTTTACAGGAAAAGACAGGCTCTCAAATCAGAATTTATCTCTTGATAACAAAAGAACCTGAACAACTCATCTTTAAATCACAACATCATTACGGTGAACATGGAGAGAAGGCTAATAAGATCTTAGCTCAGCAATCAACAAGCAGGAAGCTTGCAATGCAATAACAGAAATTACCAGCGCAACTGCAGATAAAGTAATGAAGCCTAAAAATATAACTCAGACATTTAGCAAGTACTATAAGTCTTCATAGTCTACTCAGTTTCAAGAAGACGAGACACAGTCTGAGGAGTTCTTTGATGTAAAACAAAGACAACAGCTGGACACTATTAGTGAAGAGGAACTGGACAAACCTCTGACACTCTCAGAGTTACTGGATGCTGTAGACTCACTCCAAAGTGGGAAAAGAACAGGCCCTGATGGCAACTAGTGGAATTTTATAAAGACGTTTTCAAGTAAGTTTGCTCCACTATTATTAGCAAAGTTTACAGAAGCTACAGACAACAAAATTCTGCCCAAATAACCAACACAATTTTCCACACCTCCCTCCATTTCTTTTCCAGAAGAATTCTGATCAGTCCTGAGGAGTCAGACAGCATTTCAGTAACATATAAAAACATTTCAAAGAATCTCCCCTTTAAGGGTCCTAGGATACGGTGGGAAAAAGACCTGTTAATGAATATCTCAGAAAAGGAGTGAAGTCAGTCATGCATAGAATACACTCCAGCTCCATATGTGAAAATTCAACCATCTGACTTCGACTCTTTCATCGATCACATTTATCTCATTTAAAATTGGAAAGAATCGAACCTGCAGTGTGGAATCGATATCCAGCCTAACTGGGCCACATGTTTTGGGAGGACAACAAAGTAACATCATTTAGGGCCAAAAGGTTTGAATGTTTTATCAGACAGCTGTGGGGTCACAATCACTCCTAACTCACTAACAGCTGTGGTTGGTGGGCTACCAGAGGGGCCTAAAGTGGAGGAGGACACATTGACTGTAACTGCCTTTACCACATTGTGAGCTCGTGGACTTGTGCTGCTGAACTTGAAGACCCCCAGCCCACCTGTGATAAGTCACTGGGTCACTGATGTTTGTCATTAAAAAAAAAAATTCTCACTTAGAAGATCTGTCCCAAACTTTTTTAAAAATTATGGCAAGATCTAATTAATAAAACTTTAAAATAAGCAACCATAACAGGGGAAAAGGAAATTCTGACTTTTTATTTATTTATTTTTTATCTATCTATTTAAATTATCAGGAATTTTGGCCCAGTTCTCGGCTCTTCTTTTTTTTTTGGCTGCAGCGTAAATCCTGTTTGGTAGTTTTAATTTTTTTGTTTGTTTAGATTTCTGTTTTAACTTTCTGATTTTTTTATTATTTTTATTTTGACTTTGAAAGTCATTTGTTGTATAAGTTGAAATTGATTGCATGCAATGATATTTTAAAAATAAAACAACTTAGACCATTAATGGACTTGTGCCTGCTGATCTAATTCAGAACATCAGCGTCGACCTTCAGTGCGAGTTTCTGTTAGTAGAGTTAAGTCTCCTTAAATTAGCAGATGGAATATCAGAGGACTTTAGGGTTATGCTGTCTGAGTCTCCACTGAGTAACACCTAGGATTCTGTCAACAGTGAAAGGCCATGAAGGACACCACAACACGTCTTCTCTAACTCTCCCTTCTCGTGTCCCTACTCATCATCACCAGTGAAGCTCTGCTGTTCTTCAAGTTCTCATTTATTTCTTCCCTCTTTGATGTGAGGTGTTGTCTTCCTATTCCACTCACCTTCATCTCCTCCATCATCCTCCTCGTCTCCTTCAGTGTCTTCTCTCTCTCCTCAAGTTTCCTCTTGATGTCACTCAGTGTCACCCCAGCTGTTTCTGTTTGGACACACAAGAGGACAGCGTGGTCAGATCAGAATTCACGTTCACTTTGTGATTTCTTCTTCTCTTTCTGACTCCTGATATTTTCACAAAACATTTGTTTGACATTTCATGACACAACTCAGATTTGATTTAACAAACAGGAATGACAATAAAGATTAAAAGAAAGGTTTAATTTAATTGACGTAAGATTGAGTTTGGGCTTGAAGAGTCGTCAAATACAGAAGACAGTTTGAAGGCACACTGGTGTGTGAGTTAGTTCTTAACGTTTAGAAGACATCACATCGACAAACTGGGAAATGTGAAGTTCACACAACACCAAAAATAATAAAAACAAACTGGAGTGTAAAGTAAAGAAACTGGTGAAAGGCCAGGAGGACTTAAAACACGTTATGTCAGTAATTAGAGGATCTACAAGACCATTTGATATCCTGAGTCAGACATGTGAGGACGTTGTCTGCCGTTGTCATTTTCTGCAGTCAAGTAAGATACGAAATACACAAACAATTCTGTTGAATTCAGGAAGAAAGCAACTAACAGGAATTCTAAAACTCAGAAATGATATTTTTATATATTACTTACTTCAGATATTTTGTTTAGGTGACGATTATTATTTTAATAAAACTATGGAGATCTGCCCCCTACTCACTTCGCTCGCCCACCCCCAGGTTTGGTTCGTGCGGAACTTCAAACATTTAAGATAAGATAAGTTAAGAACTTTATTCATCCCGAGGGAAATTCTTATGTCATTGGCATGTTCAGTGCAACAAGAGAAATAAAGATAGTACAATAAAGATTTAAAAAGTGAAAATAGTAATTGTGCAAATAACAGTTGTTCAAATGTACAAAATACGACAGCATATAACAAGAATATGACAATTAAAAGTGACTTAGTACTTGTGCCTCAGTAAAATGAGCTAGCCACTTGTGATGACATAATGGGACTAACATACCACCACAAAGGCTGAAAAGATCACCTACAGAACGAAGAGGAGTTATAAGGCCTTATTGCCACAGGTAGAAAAGATCTCCTGTGGTGTTCAGATCTGCATTTGGGGGCAATGAGTCTTTTGCTGGGTGTGCTCTGATGGTTCCTCAAGGAGGCATGCATGGGGTGAGAGGGTTTGTCCATGATACTGAGGAGCTTTTCAGCATTCTCCTCTCAGACACCTCCATCAGATCCTCTAGTTTGATGCCTAGGACAGAACCAGCCTTTTTAATCAGCTTGTTCAGCCTGTTGTGATCAGCTGTCTTCTTCACCGCACTGCCCCAGCTCACAGCTGCAAAAAAACACCACACTCTCCATCACAGAGTGATAAAACATTGTCAGCATTTTCCTGCATACATTAAATGACCTAAGCCTCCTCATTTGGTAGAGCCGGCTATTCCCTTTCTTGATCACAGTGTCTGTGTTCTTGGACCAGTCAAGTTTACTGTCAATGTGTACTCCCAGGTACCTATAGTCCTCAACTACTTCAACTTCCGTTCCTCTGATAGTGAAAGGGGTGGGAGGAGGAGCCCGCTTCCTAAAGTCCACCACCAGTTCCTTTTTCTTTGTGATGTTTAACTATAAATGATTCTGGTCACACCACCCAGCAAAGCTTTCCACCACACCCCTATATTCCTCCTCCTGACCATCCGAAAAAACCATTTAAAAGTATGCACAGCACCTGTCTTTTTGTCTCATTGCCTTGTCTCTCTTCTCCCCCAGACATCCTCTGCTCCTCTGGGGGGTCCCGCTCCCAAGGTGCCCCTATGAACAGGAAGATTTTCTATTCTTCTAATTGAGAGACAGAACTGTCCCCTCCGACTACACACAGAGCTCAATTCACTCCTGAAAGAGACTTGTGTTTGTTTGAAGTGTCTGAATAACGTTTGTCTCTAAAATCTCCTGTGTATCTGTGCTACTCTGTAACCCAAGCGTGACCGTGTACGTGGATTTTACTTTCACCAAACCACAAATCTTTCAATTCTCGTGGAGAGACCTCTTCATTGGGAAGACACACTACTTTTCCCTGATGGCAACACTAATTAGACAATCTACAAGTCTCTGACTTAAAGTTTCAATTAAAACAATATATTCAATCTCTTTTCACTGTTCTGTTATTTCACTAAGTAATAATTTCTGTTTGTCTGTGTGAATGCGATCTTTACTTTCATTTTTGTTGACTTTCGAAATGGCCAAAGTCTCCATCTTGCGGATCTGGCTTCCTTCTCTCTGGACTTATAAATAGTCTCTTCAGAAATATCATGTCTCGTCTCTTATAATAGAGAGATGTTTATTATGTTTATGTGTTTTGGTTTCACCAGAGCCTTCAAGACCACCCAGCCATCCCTGTTAAGGGGTCAGCTCAGAGATGTGCAGGTGGGTGAGCCTGTGGTGTCCTGATGATGGACTCTCTCTCAGGCAGACTCAAGGACTGTGTGAGGAACACTGGAGCAGCACAAGGAACAGGCCTGTCTGCTTTACTCTTCACTATGCACCTCACACTACAAAGAACACAATTTCTCTTTTCTTGTTTATCCACAAATCACCCAAAGAGTGTCTCAGTGGGCTTTAAAAGGCTGTGTTTTTGAGAGCCCCCTACTCCAGATTCTCTAATTAGAGGAAAAACAAGAAAATCGAGGTTGAATACACACACAATAGATCTAATGTTTCAAAGCCCCAGTTCACTTAAACTGCATGTCTTTCTACTGTAGGAGGAAACCCACATGAACACAATGAGAACATGCAAACTCCACCAGGGACAAGTCACAGTCGAAAAATAAAATGTATTTCTAATATAAGAACAACTGAAGATGTACGTATTCAAGTGTATACAGACAGACGACATCAACAGACAACACCAAACATGAGTCTGTGTTACCTTCGTTGGTTCTTTCTCTTGCACTTATAGAAAGGCACATAACTTGTGATTTTATTTCTAATAATTTTTATCCAAAAAATTTCCCAGTAAACATCATTCATTCAGAACCAGCTTTTAAATGTTCTCGTCTCAGTTCTGCTTCAGTTCTTAGTTACTTATTAAGTTTCTAGAGTCAGCACTGTGATGGCAGTTTGGTTTTCCTCACAGGTTGTCTACACTCCTTACAGCTCCTCTGTGTGTGTGAGACGCTGATCTGAACTGATTCAAGTCCACTTTAGTTTTCTTACTGAATTTATGAAGAGACCCTCACAACAGCTAAGCCTTCTCCTTCACACAGTTATGGTGATGTCAACTCCCAGAATTCACCTCTGGCTTTATCTTAACTACCGAGTCACAGTCAGAAGTTCTCAAACTCAGAGCAGGTGAACTCCTGACTTGGTTTATGGTCACTCAGGTGGAGGTGACGCTTTGTCCAGATTGTTGAGTCCATGGAGGGCTTCCTCTGTCACACATTTAAGAACATTCAGTTTGCTTTGTCTTTCTTCTAACAGATTCTTTTCTCTCTCTTGTCCTTTTCTCCTGTGACTGTGAGTTGTTCTGCAGTTTAAAGTCTTTGAGGTTTCACACTTACTGGTTATCTTTTAGTGGCAAAAAAATGTACAACTGCTGGTTGATGTCCTCCTTCAGTAATTCTACAGATTTTATAGGTGGTCTCTCTTACTTGTGCACCTTGCTTTCCTTTATCAAGTCAGGACTGAATGAGACCCCTACGTTCATCTCCATTACAGGGGTCTTCAGCTCTTACCGTCTGGCACTACGTTACCCTTTGGAGCAGAAGAGATCATTTAGCCTTTGTGATGGTCACAATAAGGGTCTTACTACCAGGGGCAGAGATCAGAGTTCTAGTGCTTACAAAAGGGTTATAAAGGACGGAGTGGACTTGCTGCTGTAGGTGTCTTGGATGAACAGAAATCCAACCTTTTACTGCTAATTCCTGCTAAGTGTTGTCCATCAAGTTGAGTTTTGGCTCCTTCTTCAGTCACAAAGTGATAAAGAGTGACACACTGAGACATCGCTGGGTGTCATTTGCTGTGTTTGATCAGACTGATCAGATGACACCCAAAACTGTCAAGGAGAGTCCTGGTGAAGTGAACTGACATCTTAGTTGAAGTTATGAGTCAATAAAAGAGGGGCAGGCGGTGGCAGCTTAAGAAAAGACTTCTGACCAAGCAGTGCCAGTCTGTCCTACAATTACATGTCTGCTTTCAGGGACATCTGAAGAACTGATTTATGTAAATCAATCCAAATCAAGTGATAGCCAAACAACAGAAAACATAAACTGATCAAAAATTAGATGTCGATATTAGTGACCTGATTCATATTAAACTGATAAATATCAGGCCACTTCATAGACTTCATTGTTGTTTGAGATGTTGGTTTCTAAACGTGTGTTCACCTGTGAGCCGAGCTCTTTTAATATTCCAGCGAGGACTCTGCCACATTTGTGTCACTTACTGAGACCTGGCAGAACCGATGTGACACTAGTCCTTTATTTGAAGAAACACCAAATGGTGGACTGAAGTTAAGTGTCTTTATCTGAACTTACTGTACATTGAGGTTGTGTAGTAGTGATGGGGGATTTGAAATTTGGCTTAGATGGTCAGACTTACACTTCTAGTAAGTTCTTTACACTCCTGCTGGACTTGTTAGGGTTTTACCAAATATGAAAGCTCAGAGTCTTTGTCATAATCATACATTTGGTGGGATTATCACTCAGGGGTTTGACATTCAAAATGTCCTTACTGCTCCACTAAATAACATGATGTCTAATCACTAATGAAGAGCCTGATGAGTTATATCATTAAAAACAGAAAATCTACACAGGAATAGTATATTGACATTTCTGAGCTGAACTTATTGTAAGAATCGTAGACTTAACTCTGGAGTACAATACAGATTGACATGTGACAATAATGTGTCTCTTAAACAGCCCTGAGATCAGCCAAATGCAAACTCAGACTCTTTAAAAATCACAACCACACCAGAAAGGCAGACGAGCAGCTAAGCACACTCAGCGTGTAAGTGTCAGCAGTACAGAGTGTGTCTATTGACGTGTCAGACCTTCTATTGAATTACGTTTAGGATGACATTGTGTGCTCACTTACTACGCTTACATCAGCCAACTGTAACATCATCTTGTTAAGAACACCTCAGGAGGGTCCGAATGTCAGACATTTCTACGTGGCCCACGTGGCCCGCACCCTGCCAGTGGACATTTCTAGACAGCAGGCTATAGTTGGCCTCCCACTGCCTTAGAAACTCAAAAGAGAAACTGATCAGAGCAGAAAGAAACTCAGCTGGCTGTGAGGAGAGAACTCAGTTGTTTGTGGGCCATCTTGGGATCTCATCCTGAGCTGTTTCATGACTTGCACCAGTCTCACCAGGATGGACTCCAGCAGCCAATGCTCTGAACTTGAAACATCAGGTTTATAAGGTCCAGTAAAACCTCGATCATCAGTCAGGGGTCAGGACCGAGGCTGTGACGGATAAGAGAAAAGACGGATAACAGAGCAGCTACTTTAAAAATGACATACAGTAGATTAGTGTAGCAAACAGTCATAAAAAACTATATTAACAAAATGAATTAATTTATATAATATTGTAATGACCAGCGTAATAAGCAAATACAACTCAGAGGTCCTGGAGTTTTCTGCGTTTTACGTGGAGTCTTCGTTCCCTCACAAGCGGTGTTCTGTCTTGCACTCCGTTATTTGGCTTACAGAGCTCACCTCCTAAACAATCAAAGAAAGCTTTCCCTACCGATCAGTTGATCTCCTGCCACTCTCGTTGTGTATTTCTGACACCTCAAACACTCCTGCTTATTGTCTCCTGACTCCCTGCTCCACACCTTCCCTTCTCTCCTCACTTCTCCTGTCCGCCCCTCACAGAACAGAAGCTCCTCAGCCAGTCTCATCACTTACAGCTTTCCGCCCTTTCTGCCCCCATCACAAGCTGCCTGCACGCCACAATATATTAACACAACCTGATATAACAGAATATATAAAGAAAATTACAATGCAGAAGACCATTAACATTAATACAGAATAACATTACCGTCACTGGTTTCCATTTTTAACACATTTTTCAATAATTTCAGCATCCCGCTTTATATCGTTCACTGCTGGCCTTCCTACTCCATCATTGAAGCAATACTTGAAGAGCTGTTGCTGTTTCGTAAACGTTTAATAAGTTCAAACAGCACACACATATGTTGATAGGCCATAACAATATTTAGTAGTTTAGTTTAATTATAACAAAAGAGAAAAGCTACAAACCATTATTAAAGCTGAAGGTACGTAACGGACACTGGGATTTCTGTTGTTCCAATGTGCAGAACTCGCAGTAGTAATTGGGAGACGCTGGCGTGCAGAAGGTTGGGTTTTTGTTATTTAGTCTTGACAGTTAATCAAGTGACAGATAATCGGGTTTTACTGTAGATGAATAGATTTCTCTGTCACATTAAATGTACAAATTCCTTAACTCAAATTATTCACACAGTTTCCATTAAACACTAAACATCACTCACCTGCTTTTCTTCTCTTTCCGTCTCCAGCACGACCACTTCATGATTTTTATGTCCAGTCACCACACACATCATGCAGATACAGGAATCATCAGTTTTACAGAATATCTCCAGACTTTTCTGATGTTTCTCACAGAGTTTCTCCTTCAGATTTCTATCAGGATCAGACAGCTTGTGGTGCTTCAGGGCGTCTACTTCATAGTGAGGCTGCAGGTGAGTCTGACAGTAGGAGGCTGGGCAGGTGAGACAGGACTTCACTGCTCTGAACTTCTTACCAGTACAGAAGTCACACTCCACGTCTCCAGGGCCAGCATAATTCTGAGGAGGAGGAGAACTGAGTGTCGTCTTCTTTAATTTCTTGATGACTTCATTCAGCAGATTATTTCTTCGCAGAGCAGGCCTCGTGGTGAATTTCTCTCTACATTGAGGACAGCTGGTCTCTTGGCTCTGATCCCAGCCCTCCGTGAGGCACTTCAGGCAGAAATTATGTCCACAGGGGATCGAGACGGGGTCAGTCAGAGTGTCCAGACACACCGAGCAGGTGAACTCATCCTGTAATTCACACAGCTGGGCTTCAGCCATCGTCAGTCTGAGGAGAGGCAGGCAGAGAAAATCAGTCAGACAGACAAGGAAGTGACTTGTGAAGAAACCAAAGTGAAAGTTTGTCTGAGCTCAGTGAGGAGGAGGAGGAGATTTAAAGAGAAAGCTGAGAGCTCACAGAGAAAACATCTGAGGAGACACAGAGGGTGAACAGTTAATGTGAGACAGGAGCTCAGAGAGTGAAGACCACAAAGTGACAGAACAGATGACCTGTCACATGGGTCTGCTAAAGTGTCATTCATGTCAGTATTTCTTATTCATTTACTAGACATTAAGCCCGTTACAATAACGGGCGCTAGAACAGTAGTGCATAAACATTAGTGGGAACAGTCTATATTAAATGGCAAGGGACCTTGTATGTAGCTGTAATATACGTCACTGTTTGTATGACGGTAATACAGTGGAACCTCGGCTCACGACCAAAATTCGTTCCAAAACTCTGGTTCTAACCCGATTTGGTCGTGAACCGATGTAATTTCCCCCATAGGATTGTATGTAAATACAATTAATCCATTTCAGACCGTATGAACTGTATGTAAATAAATATTTTTTATGTTTTTAAGCACAAATATAGTTAATTATACCACTGAATGCACAGCGTAATAGTAAACTAAATGTAAAAACATTAAATAACACTAAGAAAACCTTGAACAACTGAGAAAGCTAAGACTGGAAGAGTTTGCGCTATAGCCTTACGACCCGCTCACTAAAAACACTTTTTTTTTTAATAAGTTTTAAGCACAGGGAAAAAAATGAACATTTGAAAATTTAATAAACAACGAAGAAAAGTAACATTGCAACAATGCACGCGCACACCTGTGTGTATGTGTGTGTGCGTGTGTGTGTGTGTGCGTGTGTATGTGTGTGTGCGTGCGTCCCGCGCCTGTGTGTGTGTGTGTGTGTCCTGCGTGCGCCTGTGTGTGTGTAATGGAAGGTAATTTTCACTATGACGGGAGGAGGTAATAAAGAGTGCAGATGGGTGTTGGTCGCTTCAGTGCAAAACCAGCTGCAAGGATTTGTTTTGAAAACAGCCAGGAATGTTCTAAAGATACAGCCAAGGCTATGTAAGGAGTTGTTTTTCACTTCGAGGGGCTTCACTGCACGCAACGCTTATTATTGTGTATCTTCTGGTACTAGGCACCGTCTCGGTCAAGGCCAAGTAGAGGAAAAACAACACCGTGTCCCGTGGAAGAGTGTGTGCTGAAACTGATCACTTCTGTATACACTGCTTGCACGCAAGCCGCTTTTGGGCAAGGACACTCAATTAGTATATAAGGGAAGGTTCCGCCCTCAGTTTCTTTGGAAGCTCAACCGTGGGAACGTGCACACCGCCCGGTACTGGACCAGGCTCACGAGTTGATCCTCTGATGAGACTGACAAGTGGGCTCCCTCAGTCTACTGGTCTAGGATGATGGCTCTGGGTCTTTTGATATTACTGTAAGCATAATTTTGTTTTTGTATGTCTATTGTCACTGCATTAAGTATTTGAATGTTGCTATAATTGAATAAGTAAATTTTACTAAAATATCGGACCTTCTCTCACTGATTCTTGCCTACTTACTCTTTAACCTCTTGAACCATTTTCCCAAAATTAAAACATTTTGGCGTAGTCGGCAGGATTGCTGGGGAATCTGGTAAAATATTGAACTATTAAGTGAGGCAAAGGAAATCAGAGATGTTTAAGAAAAAGGATAAAAACCCTGGCGCAGCTCCTTTACCTCTCCCAGGCTGGGAGGAAACGGTATGGGAAGACTGCGCTAGAGAATTGAGATGTATTGGGGTGTATGTGGTGGGGGGTGTTAGCACAATATTGGCAGAGCTTGGATCCCCCAACACCAGTGAATGTACTAGCCGCGCTTAAGAAATGTCAAGTGTCTGCAAAGGAACCCACAACGGGCTTGCAGACGCGGGGGTGGATTTTGCTAACTGCGGTTAAAAATCTGGACAGTTTGGTAGACGAAAAAGAAAGGGAGATTAAGAAAATGCAAATGGACTTGGCAGATGCGTTAGGGCGGGCCTCAATGGCCGCATCCCAGGTAGCTGTATTATTGCCGCGGGTACAGAGAGCCGAGGGGATGGCGGAAAAGGCAGCCTTATGCATAGCCAAAGTGATTGCGAAAAAGAAGCGTAGACCGGATGTTGCGAAGGTTAAAGCGTTTGTAGCTGCAGCTAACGTCCATTAGTGGGATCCTGAAAGATGGGACAGTAATATTATTTGGGATACATGTATAGAAACCTTAAGCTTTTTATAAGGGGTTAAAGATGAAGTCCAAGATTATTTTTTGCTGCTAAATAGTGGGAAGGGATAAAATATTTTACTTCACTGACCTTGTTAATCTTAGATATGGTCCAAATATACTCAAATGTGAACACTTTGTGTAAAAAGAAAAATGTTTTTAGGACTTTATACATTTGAAAAATGCTTTACAATTAGATACATGAGAGAGGAAATATGGAGCCTAATTTTTTTTTTATATATATTTAATGTCAAAAAGGAAAAGATTAAGAATTTACCCGTCCAGATTGTGGATTTCTTTCTTGACTCTACTTGCTATGCTAACTATGAGATGTTCTCTGGAGGTTGCTGGTATACTTGACGATCATATAAGGGAGGGGTACAATGAACAGTATGATAAATTTATTATAATTGACTGAAGTCTTCCTGATTTTTACACCAACCTCCACGGAGCATGGCTCTTTAACTAATAAATACTCAACCTTCTCTTTGGTTTTGTTTGTTCTCTATCCCTGGATGTATTTGTCTTCCTGTAAGAGAGCTTTTTGGCTTTTAATGGGATCAGTTTTAGTTACCCTCTTGCTCCACATCTCCTCTACTTGTAAAAATAAAAACAGCAATATTGACACAAGTGTCAATAAGGGGGGAAGGGTTGGTATAATAAGTATTGGTATAAGTATGTTTAATTTTGTTTAAATTTTACATTTTGAAACCAGTTTAAATTTTGGAACTATTTTTTAATTATTATGGAACAAATGCAGATAATTTGAATATTATGTCAATGTTATTGGGACCAATTTTTGTAATGATTTATTATTGAGTACATTTCATTTAGTAATACATTGATTGACTTTATTTTAATAATGACTTGGGACATGTTTTTAATTGAGTGGAAATTGCAACCGCAGCCAAACTGGAAAAGCTATAAAGGAGGACTTGAACATTGTGCTTATCGATTTAAACTTTTACTCTGACTGTTTAAAGACAAATTGATTTAGACAAGCACAGACTGGATTGAAATGACCGTTTGTTTTACTGTTAGCAATATTTTTAATAGGGGTACCTCCAACGAAACAGATCTGACATCTTATGACATATTTTTTGGACCCATAAGTAGCTACCAATGAAGAATTAATATGCTGACTATTTAAATGAGCGTTTTTTAAGTCTTTACATCTGCAGGTGAAAGCTGTTTTTTCCTAGTGCATCGTAGATAACAGCATTTGAAGTTGAACCAGAGATTGGGCTGTGATAAAGGTCTGCAGATAAACTAATTATCTGACTCCAAGGAGAGCCTAGCCATACCAAAGAGGGAATCAAGTCGTGAATCAGGCCATCGATCATCTGACTACTGGACAATGCACCTTGATTCCAGTTCCAGTCATCATGGATACCTGCTGCCAAGAGCTCAACTATGCTGGTGATGTTTGAGCCCAAAAGATCATCGTGGATTCTGAATCATAGATGACATCTGCCTACTTGGGTCCTTTTTACCTGGGATATTGGACCCCAACACCTGCTTTAATCCTTATCAGAGAAGAAAATCTGTCACACTTTTACTCTGCAGGGCTCAATGTTCTTGCTGGAGCCTGCTTTGACTGTCCACTTGTTTGACAAATAGCAACATCTTTTAAATTAAAAGTATTTGAACTGTAAAGTATGAAAGGTATAGAAGGGAATATAGGGACTCCTAAATAATATGTATTTAATGAATGTTTGTATTAATGGGAATACTACATAATTATTATCAATTCATAGTGGTTAAGAATAGATATTTTTAGATAAATGTTTTGATATGCCTTCTGATATTTTGTATGAGATAATAAGTCACCTTTAAGGACCAATGATTTTGTTATTTGTAAAGTTAATCAGAATCAAATCTAATCTAACATAAGGGATCTATTAGAGATTGTTAAGGGATTGTCATGGCAGTGGCATTCCACTATTACTAGTTAGGGTCAGTCCAGTTTAGATATTCTAGGTTATTGATTGTAGTATTATAACAAATAATGTAGAGCTTTACATTTAGGTACATTTAATTAATTGAAAAGAATAATAGTAAGAATATGGGATGACACACATAACTAGTATTTTGGGGATAAGGGACACATACTATAGGTCAGGACATCCATAACTTCTAGAATAGGATAAAATAGTTTAGGCTAGCATGTTGATGGTGATACAGGTCAAATGATTAACATCATGGCTTGAAGAGTATATATGTTATGGAAATCAGTGAAATTAAGTAATAATTTGGCCCATAGAAGATGGAGTGTCTTATACATACAGTGGTGAGTGTGTGGTCTGTAAATTAAAAAGCCCAGATGAAGTCTGAAGATCTCTGAAGATATGAATCCTTAATAAGAAGCTTGGGTATAACCCTTGAAATTGAAATGAATGTGACCTCAAAAATGACCCAGTGATTTGCATTTTGGAAGGTAGTGCTGACATCTTCCGAAGGGAGGATTGACACCTACTGTCCACAAAATGGCTGCATTAATGTGATAAAGGTGGCTTAAGATTGAGACCACAGCTGGGTGTATATTTGGGCAATTTTATGAATGAGTGTGTTAAGATGTGAGCATGGTGAGGTGTGTAAGGACTTTATCTCTGATTATCATTGTGCACAGCGGTGGCAACCTAAAACTGAGAACTTTTGAGTTATTTAAGATAAATATTTATGCCATCTGTATCACCACCAACAATATTATTTATAGGTCTGATTGTAGATGAACAAAGAACTAGGTGCATTAAATAGTTATTTCACCATATTTAGGAATTAGGACATACATTATGTGCTTAGTGTAAATCCATCTTAGAAAGGAAAGGTAAAACCAATATAATTAGTACTAGCTTTATTTGAACCTAGTGAAGCAGAAATTACTCTCTTAATGGTATTGTTATATATTTGAATGGTATTTTGTTGCTTATTACCAGTTTCCTAATTAGTCATTACTAGAGTTGCTGTCAAACAGGTGTGCATCCAATTTCTTGAACCATGGACATCTTCAATTAAAGATTTTTATTCTTTTTTTGATGACAATGTGGATGATGAAATACCAAATCAGAAGAAACTCCTTGGGTGAAGTGCTAATAACCGCTCCCCAGGGAGGTGACCCTCGGTGCACAAAGTACCTGGGTTGAAGAAAAAAATGTAATTTCACTGGAAAAATATTTCTCCAAGCGAAGAAAAAGCACTTTATGGACAATTGTTTTATTATTATTATCGTTGCTTTAATGATTATATTCAACTGTTATGTATTTTGCGCTTTACGAAGAATTGCCATCAGGACAAGACGAGCAAGGTCGCTGGTTTTGCGCTGAGCGAGGGACCGATTGTAATGGAAGGTAATTTTCTCTATGACGGGAGGAGGGAATAAAGAGTGCAGATGGGTGTTGGTCGCTTCGGTGCAAAACCAGCTGCAAGGATTTGTTTTTCGAAAACAGCCAGGAATGTTCTAAAGATACAGCCAAGGCTCTGTAAGGAGTTGTTTTTCACTTCGAGGGGCTTCACTGCACGCAATGCTTATTATTGTGTATCTTCTGGTACTAGGCACCGTCTCGGTCAAGGCCAAGTAGAGGAAAAACAACACCGTGTCCCGTGGAAGAGTGTGTGCTGAAACTGATCACTTCTGTATACACTGCTTGCACGTAAGTCGCTTTTGGGCAAGAACACTCAATTAGTATATAAGGGAAGGTTCCTCAGTTTCTTTGGAAGCTCAACCATGGGGAACGTGCACACCACCGGTACTGGACCAGGCTCACGAGTTGATCCTCTGACGAGACTGACAAGTGGGCTCCCTCAGTCTACTGGTCTAGGATGATGGCTCTGGGTCTTTTGATGTTACTGTAAGCATAATTTTGTTTTTGTATGTCTATTGTCACTGCAGTACAAGTATTTGAATGTTACTATAATTGAATAAGTAAATTTTACTAAAATATCGGACCTTCTCTCTCTGATTCTTGAATACTTACTCTTTAACCCCTTGAACCATTTTCCCAAAATACAACAGTGTGTGTGCGTGTGTGTGTCGCGTGGGCACCTGTGTGTGTTTCTGCACAGGGAATGCACAGGAAGAGACTGAACACGTGTCGTGACCCGTGCATCGCACTTCACCAGAAGACACACGAACACCTGGATGCACACAGGGGTTTTATTAAAGAGGATTACACACTGAAGTCCACATCAGACGCCATATTAGCCCTATTTATTAAACAAATTATCCATCCAAAAATGAGTTCTCGTCTCCTGATTATCAATTACTAGCAAAATACCCGCGCTTCGCATTAAAATTTTTATTAAGAAGAAAATAAAACCTTTTTAAACTGAGGGAAAATATGCCAATAGTTATTTGTTAAGGATCTCTTTGTATATCATGTTGTCAGTTCAGCCCTCCGGTTGTAACAGGACCAAGCTGTGCGCTGAGCTTTCTTTTGAGCATGTGACTTACAGTTGGCCATGTGAACAGTAATCTTGTCTCAAATCTCACAGCTTGGATTGCTGCTGTCATAATCGGTTTGAGTTTCATGGTTTGTTTCAATTACGACAGTATTTGCAGGATTTGTTGTGTTGAAGTGACATTTGGCATCTGTCAAGCGTTGTCAGCACACAACTGGTTTCATCGATAAAATCACATCCAGCTTTTGAGAGTTTAAACATTCATAAACATCAAAGTGTCCACTACTGAAATCGTCACCTGTGAATCTAAGATGTTTAAGAGGCATTGGCGGTTGTCGAAAGGTGTAAAATATTTGGTCATTTCGGTACACTTGAAAGCGACAACCGAACAATTCAGCGGCAGCCATCAACTCACATGCAAAACCATAGGTGAAGGGCTTAAGCATTTCACTCTTATAGTGCTCCTGTGTAGTATAATTATCTCCTGTACCGTCATCAGTCCACACCTTGAACCTGTCCCAGTCATTCAATACATAAGACACAATGTTCCTCCGGATATCAAGAGTGAGCCTGATATGGCCGTTCAATATGTATCAAAGAGAATGGAAAAGGCAGGTGCTATCTCCAGGCATGGAAACCACTCGCTAAGTGACAGTTCTTTGATCAATGGTGATCATCTCGATAGACATGGTAATGGGGTTGGAATGATCTTTGACCCAACGCCACCTCACACGGTGACCGAGGTGCAGGCTATGGACGTATCTATGTACATAAGTAGGATTCAGTTAGCATTGGGAACCCGTGTACCAAATTTCTTGAAGATGGGCCCATAAGTAACAAAGACTGTTGAAAAGTTCAAAGG